>NC_056737.1:1594864738-1594889738 GCF_019279795.1 Protopterus annectens
TTTAAGCAAATTCTCTGAGCAAAATAGTAATAGGACACATTCTTTTAGTAGTAGCGTTTCGTGCAAAAGGGCTGGCACTTACAGCTGTGGTAGATGCAACCAGTGCTCCTTTATTTTGCAAAGTGATCATATTTTTATTCCTTCTAGAAGATTCACTATTAGAACACACGGGCATTACACATGTTCATCATCAGGGGTGGTTTACCTTGGCATTTGTGGAGGCTGTCAGAGTTTCTATGTGGGCAAGACGGAGAGAATTCTTAAGCGTAGAATCTATGAACATTTGTATGAGATCAAAAAAAGGAAAGAAACTAATGCGTTTTATAAACACTCTCTGACTTGCCCACAGATGTCACTTAAATTCTTCGTGCTTGAAAAGGTGAACCCAGATCCGAGGGGAGGTGACTGGGAAACCAGACTCAGCACGAGGGAACTGATTTGACAACTCAAGTTGAATGCTACTAAACATCCAGGCTTGAATGACTGTATTAATTTAGCGCCGATTTTGAAAATTAACAGTAACATTCTATGAAGGTAGTTTACACATTTTTTGGATTTGTTATAGTCGCACACTGTTTTTTAGAGTTTAGATAGGGCGGTGTAGTTTTTATTCATTTTTTATTCATTTATTTTTATATTCTTATACATGCATTTGTTATAAATAGATTTTTTAGTTAAAGGTGTGCATACACTTTCAAACAGAATTTGCAAAGTACACAGGTTGATCAGATTAGTACATCTTTTCAACAGAGCACATTTTGCAGTAGCCTACATGCTTTGATGCATTGGCCAGCAGATTATTTACTATTTATTCTCTGCACATTACTTAGGCACTACGCTGGGTGGACGAATACTGCTCACAGTGGTTATCAGCATAGTGCAGCAGGTTAATTTTTTGATGGAAGTATGTTCTTAGCATTGTTCTTGGCTGTTTTTTCTTTCTGTTTTAAATTTATTCTCAATGTATTTTAAAGTTAGGTGCACTTAATATTCTTGTTTAAGGAAACCAAAGGTGAACATATTAAGGTGTATTCTTCATAATGTTGCACCCTAGTAATGGTTTCAATAACATTTATAAAACAGTATGTTAAAATGCATTTGGTTTGTGAAAACTCAATGGTTGAATTTGCATTAAGTCAACAACTGCATTTAATTGTTTAATGAGTTGCAAATTGCTTGTTGCAAGGTATTTAAACTGAATGTGCACACTACAGTTTTAACTTGAGAAAGCCCAGTATCACTGGGTGAAAGCTCTTGTTTGCATTCTGTTGGTTTTGTATTAAAGAAGATTTTCGCATACAACGACGTTGGGGGATTCCACTTTTTATCTGTTGGGACTACTGTTTTTTGAAAGTCAAAATCTTTACCCAAATCTTTACCACTTTAGTGTGGTTTGATCTGTTTTGCAATTTGTGGTGTCCTGGAAGTGTTTGTTTGCCTCAAGCTCTTGGTTTCTCTTTCTTGTTCTTTGTTGGAGTTCTTTTTTTGGACATTTATTGGTACTCACTCAAGATACCTTTAACTCAGTAGAAAAATGGATATCAGGTATCCAACTAATTCTAAATCCCAAAAAGACAAAACTGCTACTATTTACCCCTAATAGATCAAAACCCTCCCTCTCTTTTACCATACCATCTAAGGATGGCACCACTATTTCCTCTTCTAACCACACCAAGCATCTAGGCATTGAAATAGACAATAATCTCCACTTTGATGCTCACATCTCATATACCATAAAACTAGTACACAAAAGCTAGGCTTCCTGTACAGGCACAAGTCTTTTCTCTCACAAAAAGCAAGAGTCACTCTAGCACAAAGCCACCTCCTCTCAACTCTGTTATACGCAGCACCAATCTTTACCCAAATCAGACAATGTGACCAAGGGCGCTCGCAGGCAGGTGCAAGGGGGTGCACTTGCACTCCCCTGCAATCAGCTGGCTAGTAGATTAATCTTCTTTTAATTAAAAAAAAAAAAATTTTTTTTAGGGCGCTCTTCTTTAAGAACGCCCTTCAAGTCCAGTCACACAGGAGCTTTTGCATCTGTGCGAATGATGTTTTACATCTTCATCTTCCGTGCCCGCATGAATTTTGAATAACAGAAGAAGACGTTTGGAATGGAGCTCACGGACAAGACAAACGTACAAATAACAGGTGAGGTTAGCTATTTGCTCTCATGACAGTGTAGTGGCATCTTTAGATTAAAAGTTACTTTAGGTGTTCTGCTGCTACTCGAACTTTCATCAGTATAGCTGTGTTTTCAACTTCATTGTTACCATCAGGGTTTTTGTGTCATGCCACACACAACTTTAAGCTTATTTCTGTTGTTAGTGTACATCCTTTTGTTTTGCTATGTCCTGAAGCTTGATTGATGTTTCCTAAATTTACTGCTGATTTGTTTTTTTTCCTCTTTTTCTGTTTGCATTGTTAATTTTATTGTTTTTTTTCTGTATTTTATCTTTTGAAATTATGGTATTATTTTTGTATTGCTGTTTATTTTTTGTTATTTATTCAGGAATGTTAATATTCTGTTTACACACTACACATCAGTTTGCTATTTTATCCTTTTGCTGAGCCACAGGTTTCTTAATTATAACTGGAACAGATTTCTTGTCATGCCATGTTTAGTACTTCCCTGTCTTCCTGCCAGTATTGATTTTACCTGCAGGAGGATGAGTGTTGGGAAGAGGTACACAGCTTGTATTCATCATGACTGGCATTTGGGGAATTACTCTAAGCATGGACCTATTTCAGTGTTATGCAGCTCTTCACATGGAGTGAAACATGGTCCATGACCTCATGATATGGTTATGCATCACATACAAGTGGATCCCTTTCTTTATCTGCTTAAAGAAGCAGGACACCCTTCTACTGTAGTGCTGGACAGAATTCTATATTATATCTTACTTTTTCTATGACACTGACCAGCTCATTACCAGCTAAAGTTGGCTTGTTTCCCACTATGGACTTATTCATGTGATGAGGATCCCAGTTGTGTGGTTCCCTAGCAGGATCAGTGTAGCAGAAGAACTGACATTTCCACTGTTCAGTTGTTGGCCTGAAAAGGTTCTTGGCTGGAGCTGCCATTTCTTTTGAATATGTTATGGGTACAGGAGCAAACTGTTGGTAACTCCTTATCTAGCCTGCACTCAGTAGTGCAGGAATGTTCCTTTATGAATTCATGTACTTCCTTGTGCCCTTGGTCATGATGTCACACAAATAGCTAATTGTAGGTTAATTCAATATTAGGTTCAATAATGAATCAGTGGCGACCATTAGAAAATTATTTTGTATTATGAATGATTTAGCTTTGTTCAAGTTGTTAATTCTGCTACCACATATATGGTCATATTTTGGAGTTCCATGTGGGTGTTAAGATCAGTAATCTGGTGAGGAAATGCGTAACACGACCTGACCATAGCCTTCTTTCATTACAACTGAAGTACCTGAAACAGTATCCACTGACCATTGTCTGGTGTTTTGAAGGAGCCTGACATGCATCTCTTGTTATATAGTGATTCTTGTCTTTCAACAGCATTTCAAAAGTTCAGTCCTGGAGATGCTGCTCAGGTGGCCAAAGTGTATAACAAGGCCTTGACTTCCTCTATCAATCTTTTATCCTCATGTCTTGACCCTACCTATCTTGTGCTGGTTGAGAAATAGTCTGATTTTCAGGCAGAATGAAGGCAATAGCACAGATGGAGTAGCACAGTAAGCTCCAAAACAGGCTTCTGCTAGATGATCAATTTATCTGTTCATCAGACTAGGATCTACTGAAAGAAGTTAATGTTTGTCCCAGGTGATATCTGTGCTGGCAAACTGGCCAGCAGCACTCTTTTAGTTGGTGCGTGGTCTTGGGTACTCAGTCTGTCTTGCTACCCAGAAGTCTTTTTTATCTGAACAGTGCAAGCTTGATTCTTATCACATTGCCTTGATTAGATGAAGAGTCAGCCCTAGGATGCTCCCAGGGGCTTCCTATGGTTCTGCAAAGGAATTACTGTCTTGGTCATATCTGATTGCAATGTGCATTATTCATAGTCCTGGTCTTTAGTTGTGAGTAGTGGTAATCTGAGAAGAACAGCTCTACATTGGTATGCAAATGTAGTCAGTGGATGTCGTTGAAGATGACAACATAATTGTGCAGATGTGTTGAAAAAAATATCTATTTAAAGCAAAAGTGTAGATTCCCGAAGATATGCTTTATGTGAATTAAAGCAGGAAGGTAGCTACATGCATAAGGAGCCATGCACATTTGCGTATCACTACGATTCATAGACATAGCTTAAAAGGGGCCTCATCTGCATGCAAAATGTGTAAAGAACCCTGAACTTACATGAGTAAATTTAGCAACTTCATATCAGCTTGGGATTATTTGAGTTAGCAGGCAAATTAATTAAGATACCACAGACATTTTAAAGTTAGAAAAATATTAGAAATATTGCAAATTATTAGGAATAGTTGAAAATGAGGTAAGATTATTGAGTTCACTTCATAAAATGTTTGTTTTATTTATATGATGGGCATCTCACAATAATGTAAACTGTTATTTGTAAATGGGAATGTACTACAGCAGCAGTATGACTTATTAGTGATCACTGAGAACATCTTTTACTTTGGTGTCTTTTAGTGATTGCACATACATGGTAGAAATTAGTGATTGAAGTACTGACGTGGCAAGGAAATTTTGCTCGTTGAACATATGTCTCTACTAGGAGATTCCTGAGGGTCTCTGACAGTATTTCGATTACAAAATATGGTAGGGACAAATGAAAAGTCAGACGTGTTAACAAAATACTTTCTGTTTTTTAAATGTTTTCTTTAGTATTGTTAATGTGTTTATGATTGTGCAAATATTACTTCAGCACAACTTTACTTGGCTGGACTTTTCTTCTGGATAAAATTATGGGGGTTGTGTGGTAGCTTGCATATTCCAAGGAAATTATTAAACATTGTAGACAATGGAGTTATCTGGACTACTTGTTGAAAATGCATTAGAAGAGGTTGAAAAAGATGTAGCATTTGTAATCCGTATGATAAAAGGTCTAATAAGTGTAGTAAGCTTGACCAAATATTTAAAACAGATTCGTTTTAGGAGGAATTTTTCAACAAATACTGGCACATATTTTGATGAGAAAATGTAATATCAGGAAGGTAGTGGGAGAGGACTTTGTATCACCAATAGGAAATCATAGAAATCAAGGAAATTATTATCAATAATAATAATATAGTACATTTAGCACAAAGGCTGATAGATATATTTAAACATAGTTTGTATACCAGTTGCCATTCTGTACCTAAGAAAAGTAAGAGTGTCCCTCAGCCAAAAACAGCCCATAAATGTTATAATTAATTGTTTTTGTACTTGTGGTAGGTGTGTGGCCATGGCTTTCTGTGTCATTGTGATTAGCTTGTGACTGATGGCAGTAAACTGCAGAAAATAAGTGTCCCGGACGTGCCAAGAAATGTGCAACTGATGCTTGCAAAGCAATAATTTGCTATAATATTGACTTCCCTATCTGCAGGTTAGTACCTGTCTACCTACTGCAAAGATAGTTACTTGATAAAGCACTATGAGTTTATTGACACCATTTCTGCACCAATGCTCAGAATGACAGGAGTCATTATTACTAGTATATTTTTTTAAGTCTGTGAAGTGTGCATATGCAGTTTGCCCTAAGGTCTTTGGAGGAGGTTATGTTATAAAAGTGGAGAAAGTTCACTGGACTTAACAAGCAGCAGCCTAGGGAAGAGGAGCAAGTTAGATTTCTCTTGCAGCGTGTCAAAATTGCCATCAGAAGGTTAAGGATAAATTAAAAATATGGGCTGAAGGCATTGTCATAAAAGGTGTTACTATCTTAAAGTCAGAAAGAAGCTGTCCTTGAGCTTAAGATCCTCCAGTTAGTAATTTGGCGGGGGGAGGGGGGTCTTTAAAGGCTTAGTAGTAACAGTTTTTAAAGGGAACTTGGAGTGAAGTGAAGGATTTGCATTAGGTTTCATTACATTTATCATGGTCCAGGGAAAATAAGGATAAGCAAAGACAGACTGCAGACATGTTTTGTAGAAATGCGAATACATTTGTGTCTGTGTATCCAACTTAGGCAAATTCAGTTTGTCACTAGCTAGGTTCTGAATTAAACAAGATCCTTTCAGCTTCAGTCAAGCTAGCCCGTCTTTGATTTAGCAGCTGACTGTTTTTTTTTCCTACAAAAAATAAATAGAGCTGCACTACAGTTTGAATTTCAGTCCTATTTGTAGGGTTGAAATAAAGAAATATTTGATGCATGTGAAGTTGCTTGGTAACTTTGCAATTCTTCCATGCTTTGTCTCTGGATTAGATTAATTTTAGCTGGAAGTTTCTGGTGCCTTTAATTCTTCAGTTGGCCACTGTTAATTATATTGCTGTCTAGCTTCTTTGAAGTGCATAATTACATATTTGAATAAACCACCTGTCCTAGAGCGCATTTTTATTTTATCTTTATTTGAAATTTGTTTATCAGGAAAGTCCGACTGTGTATAGAACCCATTCTCAGTGGTGGCCCGGGGGAGAAAAGCTCCAATAACAAAACATTTAATACATGTACAGTAATACACAATTTGTAATACAAGTGTGATGACAGAGGAGACAACATTCTCTTCCAGTCAATCACTTCTAGACTGGTTGAAACCACAGGCCCTCTGGTGAGTGAGACAGAGCATTCTGTATTCAGCCTTTTACATGATCAGAAAGTTTACTGAGCAGTGATCAGTTATAGGATTAACCCAAACAATTATTCCATAGCATCTGCCTGGGTTGTTAGCAGTAATGATACCTAAGATTGTGTCATTGGCAGTCAAAGGGTTAAGTTTATAGTAGGAAGTGACCAATGTTGTCATATAATTTACAAAGGCAAAGTGCAAGAGTTATCAGTACAAACATTGTCTCTGTTTAAGACTGCATTCTTCCAAAATATAAAATAAATTTTACAGGTCCATGGCACAACAGCAGAAGTAAATTCTCAATAAGTGTTAAAGTATTACAGCAAAAAAAGGGGGATTGTAAGCATAACAGATAAAGCCTTTTGCATATCCACTAGCAGACCGTTTTACTACTAGCCAGCTGAATGCACAATCATCATTTTCAGGGCTTTCTGGTGACTTCTTAACTAAAACAATACTCCTGCCGCTACTATAAGGCCTGATCGGTCACATATGAAAGCTTGAAAATTACTCCAGTTAGATGATTTGGCAAGATGGAAATTGGATGAAAACATCTTGGTCAGTGCATTCCTCTCTACAAAGGACCTCAAATGTTAACAAGCCCATCAGTCACAGATGCCAACACCTGCAGTCAGCGTGTGAGCATGTAAGACTAATAAGCAGCTGCTATGCTAAATCAGCAAAGAATTTAGAAACCAGAAAGCAGTAACTAATACCCAGAAGGAAGGAAGCTTGTTGGAAAAGGCTGTGTAACATGCTGCTAGTGAAGCTATTGTTTTGGGAGTCATTTAGATAGTGCAACTACAGAGAGGAGCATACATGGGAATACAGTGTTAGTTCCTGTTAGCTTTCACTAGCATTTGGGGTGATGTTAGGTGGTAGCAATTCTCTGCTCCCATGCACACCAAAACTTACAAGGGAAAGTCTGTTACTTTAACATTGGCAAAGAGGGAAGAGCTCCTCAAATCATATAGCCACCACGACTCTCCAGATGTGTATTAGGTGATGGAAATGATGGAAGAAGCCAACACCAGCCAAGAGGGACCAGCAGCCATAATAAATGAGGTAGCCAACAATGCCGATCCAGATGTGTTCTTGTATCCTTCTGCCTGTAAAATCTGTCAAATAAATTATTCATAAAAAAGGAATGGGCATTGAAGATGACAAAAACACTTATCAAAAGGACTTATAAAGGTGCAGAGGACAACCTCTAAAGAAAGGAAATCATTGTCATATATTAAGTATCTGGGATAAGGGACTGATCCCAATGTTGGTGACTGCCACTAAGCAAAATTTAAAATTTTTAATTTTAATTTTTTCTGATTGTCTCAGAAACGTTATAGTTCTAAGCTTTAGAATGGTTAGACCTGACTAAACTGTGTAGAGTGCAAAATATACCTACCTGATAGAAATGCACCACTAAAAATAACATTTCATGGTTTATAAGTGGCAATAGGTAAACATGTATCCCTTTTTGAAGTTTTAAGAGCAGATTTTTGAGTATATTTTTAAGTGGTGGCTAGCTGGGTGGTGTATGGGCAAATTTATGACGTCTGAGCACAAAATATTGAATTCTGGCCACTCTGCTATATATACACACATACATGTTTGAAGTTTGAACTAAATTTGCCTGCTGGTAAATTGCCTATGTCCAGGAATTTAAAATCATTTACTATTATTTCTGCGCAGTGCTGCAAATTGTTTCTGAGGTTTCTAATATAGTTAAAGAAGGCTTTCTGGTTGCCCTTCACCTAGTTGGTTATTTTTTAACTCATATCTGGCTTTCATTGATTTGATCAGGATAACAAGCTCCCTATTAAGTTTAGCAAGAGTGTCTTTAGCATCTTGAGAGTTAAATATATTTTTGCAGGCAATATGTTTTCTTTTATTACAGAGCCTATTTATATTTGGGTTCGACTAAATGGAATTATTCTTAAATGTGGCTTTCTATTTACTTCAGAGGGGGATAGATGTGTCTATGCAGCTATTTACATATGCATAGGATTTGACAGTAAAGGGTTCCACATAATTCAGGCCATCGCTTAGTTTTAGTAGATTAACCTTAGCATAATATCTGAAAACAGAGGTATTGGAAGATGCTTTTGGCTTCAGTCTTTTAATGAATGTAACTGATTTGTGGTCCAGTTTAACCAGGGAGGAAGTGGCAGTTGGTGGACACCAAAGTTGTCCCATATTGTTAAGGACCAAGTACAGGATTTTATCACTCTTGTTTGGGTACACACTAACAGATCCAGATATCCTGTATTGATGAAATCCAGAACTGTCTGGGAATACATACTCAAGGATATAAAAGTTTCCCAGTTAATGGAGGAGTAGTTGATTGAAGTCTCCTAGAATAATGGTGTTGGCTTAATACATAGGGACACCATATTAGCTAGGTAGGAGATATGGACTAATGGGGTACATAGAGGGGACTTATAGTTAGGTATGACACAGTAAGGAGTTTTGTTAATGCCAAGTTGGATGTAGAGGAATTACACGTTATTATCTCACCTAGCAAGCCTGGAGATGAATTGTTCTTTAAGAATATGTAGACACCATCACCTTTTCATCTAAGGTGGTAGGCCTGAACTTGTGGCAAGTATTGAAATTCTGCTTTAAAGGAGTGCTGTCATCGGTCTTGAATTAGGTCTCTGTGATGATGCATATATAGATGTTTTCCAGGGGAAGGAGTGCTTGTAAGGAGTGGACTTTTTAGCTTAAGCTCTGAAAAGGAAATTGGTTATTTTCTAATTCATGTAGCTATAAAATTCAGTATAAAAACCGTAAAAGTTTCTGAATGCAAACACACTATTTATTAAAGCAGCATCATGGTAGGGAGTACTTCAGTACAGAGAGATTCAACTATATACATAGCCATGAGTTCCTTTATACCTTTCTGTCAAAAAAAAAAAAAAAGCAAACAAACACCAAGTTCACACAGAGTTTAAAGTTGTTGTAACTTTGACAAAATCTATTTATATACATTGTCAAGGCTAGAATGAGTAAACATTGTAAAAATATGTGGAAAGGACAGTTTGACAAAATCTCTAAGGGAGGTAGCATACCCCTCAGCTGTCCAGGTTTTTGCAGACTGTCCAGATGTCTGCCCTATATTCCTCCAAAAAAGGATTGAAGTTGGTAAATAGTTTTAGACATCATATCCTTTAAAAAATGCATACCAACACAAATCCTGTTATTCTAGCAATACCAACACAAATCCTGTTATTCATGAAAGCAATATTTGTAATCTGTCCCTGTTTATTTTAGGCTTTGTCCAAATTTCTTGCACTAAGAAGTTGAGGTGTGTGTGTGTGTGTGTGTGTGTGTGTGTGTGTGTGTGTGTGTGTGTGTGTGTGTGTGTGTGTGTGTGATAGAGAGAGAGCGAGACAGACAGAGTGAGAGAGAGAGAGGGAGAGAAATGTCCTAGATCAATCTAACAGGTGGAATTTATTTTCAAGTGCATTTTCAAGGAATTATGAGCTTCAAGGGAAGCAAACGTTACTGCTGCTCATGCTAAGTCTGCTTAAAATGTGCAACTGTTTTGTTTAGCAAATGGTATCATTATCGTGGTATAGAATTTTAAAGCAGTGTTAGCACAGCAGGTAGCAGACTTGCATCTTGATGCAAAGGGCTGTAGGTTCTATTCCTACAGCATGTACATTTCTATTTTAAGGGGGGTATGGTACTGCAGTTCTTAGTATGTCCTCCTTTGGATGAGACACCTAATAATTATGAACCTCTTTTTCAGCCTGCCACCCATTCCCTATTGTAATATACCAGCTTACCATTTCTTTTAATGTAACATAGGCAATTTATTCTTCAAGGGCAACAGGCACTGAATTTGTAAATGAAACACTAAAATATAAAGTTTTCTAGCAACAACCTCTTCACTGGTTTCAGATCTCTTTAATGTAAACTCCAGCAAAGCTAGAACTTCCACTGAGTGACCTCCCAAACCTCTTGTATCAGAGGCACAGGGGACATATGCAACTGAACCTTATGAACATCAGGTGTTTCAGCTCAATGGCAATTCTGAATGCCCATGACTTGTTTTGTTGTTTAATGGACAATTTCAGGCCAATAAAGCCAAACTCCACTAGCTGTGGATATGCATATTTCGGCCTTATGACCTTGTCAGCACAGTACAAGCAGAGTGTTTGGCTAAGCATTCGAAACACAGGGCTGTTATACCCAGCTGATGTGCATTATCATTAGGATCACTGCAAAAATATCCCAAACAACAAACTAAAACAATGAGTGAGAAGGTCACTGAAAAACCAATCAGTAAAAACAAAATGTAAACTCCAGCAAAGCTAGAACTTCCACTGAGTGACCTCCCAAACCTCTTGTATCAGAGGCACATGTTTGATTTTATTGGCCTAAAATTGTCCATTAAAATGACAAAACAAGTCATGGGCATTCAGAATTGCCATTGAGCTGAAACACCTGATGTTCATAAGGTTCATTTGCATATAGCCCATGTACCTCTGATACAAGAGATTTGGGAGGTCACTCACTGGAAGTTCTAGCTTTGCTGGAGTTTTCATTTTTGTTTTTACTGATTGTTTTTTAAGTGACCTTCTCACTCATTGTTTTAGATCTCTTTAATGTGGAATTATTCAGATGACTTACTTCTGCAGAGATTCTGCATATTGACTGATATTGGTGGATTGCATGACAGAAGTTTGAGTGGCCCTTTATGGTTGAAATGTTCTGAATTGGGCAGGTTGTCATTATTGGTTCATACATGGCCGGCCTTAGGCATAGGCCAACTAGGTGGCCGCCTAGGGCGCTGGTGTAGCAGGGGCACACTTTTCTTTTTTGATTATTGATAGGTAGACCAGAAGGGGGGAATGGGGGCATGTGGGGGTGTGTTGGAGCTGTTTGCCTAGTTTACCACAGTTAACCAGGTAACCTCTCCTGGGTTCATATGATTTGTTTCATTGCTTAAAGGAAAAATGTTCAGAACTATAAATTTAAAACACAGTCTAACAAGTGGTGCTGTATTATACAAGGGATATAATTCAATTATTATATAGTATAATTAATATAGTCAGGAAGGTGAATCAAAGAACTTTTGCATGGTTCTAAAAATGTGTGCAAGGAGCCTATGATTTGAAAACAGCCCAAAGGTAAACTTACCCTGCCACTGGCCATATGCGTTTTGTTTGAATGTGGGTTTCAAAGGTAAAGTTTTAATGCTAAGTCTGTTTTCATTGTAAGACTATTGCTTTGTTTAGGTTTAGTAAATGCCTATCAGTGTTTGTGCTATAAAATTTGAAATAAAAGTTGTAAATGAAATCCAAATATCTGTAATCATTGTAGAAGTAAAGCATAAAACAGTATGCACACTGAGAGATTTGAACAGTGTCTAAGACAAATGGGGAGAAATATCCAAGTAATGGGACACTGGAATGGCTGTGTGGGTGGAGGGGGCAGGGCTCTGGGGTTGTGTGGGTGGGGCTCTGGGTTTGCACCCCACTGCAAAAAATCCTGCGGGCTCCCCTGAATGTGACCTAGACAAAGCAGAATCATGCTACAATAAAATAGCAAAGTTTGCTACTAGCTCAACCTATAGAATCCATCACTGTACTGCACTAAAAGAACTAAAATGGCTTGAGCTACCACAGCTATTTAACTATCACCAGCTGGGCACAGCCTACAATATTCTCAAATATCCTGAAAAAAAACCTTCATTATCCAACCTACTTACTGTCTATACTGGAAACCGGTACCTAAGATCTAGTGAAAAATCTCTCCTCTCCATCACCAAGGCTAACAATAATGCAGGGAAAGCACCCTACTCCCACACCATTGCCAGAAATTATAACTCTCTTCCCCTATCCGTGTCCACTGCCCCCTCCACATCCATATTCAGAAACTCCCTCAAATTGCATCTTCTTAGTACCTGGTTATGCCCTTGTATCACATAACCCTACCCACACTGTTATTAACTCCCCAGTCTCCTCTCTGATCAGATGCTGGATCTCTGATCCCCTGTAGGCTTGGTCATCTGAAAGGGTACTTTTAACTGTAGAATCTTACTTGATATATTGTCTTCTCTTACCAATGTATAACTGACATTGTCTTTTTACATATGTTCTATATCTTCTTTTACCTGGAGTGTTTTATTAATTTCTTGTTATATTGCTATGCTCAGCATTCATGATGTAACCTGTTTTGTGTAGTATGCTGGATGTACTGTAACTGACATTATTATGTTCTATATCTTCTTTTACCTGGAGTGTTTAATTATTTGTTATATTACTATGCTCAGCATACATGATGTAACTTGTTTGGTGTATTATTCTGGATGTACTGTATTTGTATAACTTGATGCCAGAGCTTTTCTCCCTGGGCCTCCACTGAAAATGGACCTGGTCCAGTCAGAATTTCCCAGTTAACAAATGTAAAATAAATAAATAAATAAATAAATAAAATAAATTCCAGAATTATGTATCAAATTCTATTTGACTAGGCTGGCAGCCTTCACCCTTCTCTACCAGTCTTCACATCACTCCCACCTGGAGAACTCAAGCTAGTTTTTTCAAGTGCCCCTTAAGAAATGTTGCTTGAGAGGGTTAGATCTATCTGAGTATACCTCACCCCATTCCCTGTCTTGAGAGCCCATCTGCACTGACATTGCTAATCCCACTGCAGTGCTGCACTGACATATCATATGCTTGCAACCCCAGGCTCCATCTTAGCAACTTGGCATTTTGCTGACTGTCTCTATTTAACCATGTTAGAGGGTTGTGATCTGTCATTACAGTGAATTTTCTTCCATACAGTTAAGGAGAGATTCTCTGGTTCGATCCTCGCCTGGGGTGCCTTCTGTGCGGAGTCTGCATGTCCTCCCTGTGGTTGTGTGGGTTTCCTCCGGGTGCTCCGGTTTCCTCAACACATCCCAAAGACATGCTGTTGGTGGATTGGACACTCTAAATTGGCCCTAGGCATGAGTGAGTGCATGTGTGTGTGTGTGTGTGTGTGTGTGTGTGTGTGTGTGTGTTTGTGTGTGTGTGTGTGTCCCTTCCATGGAAGGTTGGGCGCCAGGCTGGCAACTCCACATCGTAAAACTCCACTGCCAATCATGAGCGGACAGGTGATCCGCTGTGGCGACCCCTAACCAGGAAAAGCCAAAAGAAGAAGAAGAAGATAGATAAGGCTGAAGTTTCTGTAGTGCCCACACTATGGCTAGACATTCCTTTTCTACAGCTGCATAGCATTCCTCCAGGGTTGGAGCCTATGACTGAGATAAACCATTGAGTGCTCTTCCCCTTCTGAAGAAATCTGGCTACATACAGCCCCCAACCCATGAGTCAAAGCATCCACCTGCACAACAAATTATTTGCTGTAATCTGGACTGGCTAACACAGGAGGTCTTCCCAAAGCTTCTTTAAGCTTCTGGAAGGCCTGCTCACATGCTGCGGTCCACACTACCTTATCTGGCCTGTTCTTCATTGTCAGGTCTGTGAGGGGAGCAGCTATGGTACTATAACTGGGGACGAACTTTCTGTAGTACCCTGCTGTCCCTAAGAATGCCCTCACCTGCATTTTGGTAACTGGTGCAGGCCATGCCTGAATGATTTCCACTTTGGCAGGCTCTGACCTTATCTTACCACTCCCCACTCTATGTCTTAGGTAGGAGACCTCTGCCATACCCACCTGACATTTGCTTGGCTTAATGTTCACCCCTGCCCTCTGTAGTTTTCCCAGCACCTCCCTGACATGTTGAAGGTGCTCTGGCCAGGAATGGCTGTAGATGGCAATACCATCTAGGTAAGCAAGGGCAAACCCTCCTGCTCCTGCTAGGATATTATTTACCAGCCTCTGAAAAGTCACTGTGGCATTCTTCATCCCAAAGGGCATCTTTGTGAACTTGTACAAGCCAAAAGAAGTCACAAAGACTGACTTCTATCTAGCACTGGGAGTCAAGGGCACCTGCTAGTTACCCTTAGTAAGATCAATGGTTGTAAGATACTTAGCCCCACCCAGCTGCCCTAGGGCCTCATCTGTCCTAGGCATGGGGTAAGCATCTGACTCTATGTGACTATTTAACTTCCTATAGTCCACACAAAAACTGGTGCTGCCATCCTTATTTGGCACCAGCACCACTGGGGAGGCCCAGAGACTGTTGGACTCTTGAATCACCCCTAGTTCCAACATCTCCTGTACCTCCTCCCTCAGAGTCTGTCTGACTCTCTCAGGCACCCTATATGGGGCCTGCCTAATAGGCCTTTGGGGTCCTGTATCCAGCTGGTGCTGCACAAGGTGGATGCACCCTGGTTTCCTGGTGAACATGTCCCCAAATTCCTATAACACTGCTTGGATTTCTCGAACCTGGGTAGTAGATAGCTGCTGGGACATTGCTACCCCTTCCACTGAGGTGTCAGCCCGAGCCTCACTGAGGAGATCAGTCCCCAGATCTCCCTTAGACTCCTCCTGCAATCCACTGCAAATGCTCAGCACAAGGGCCTCCATATCATGGCAAGGTTTAATCATGTTAACATGGTACAATCTGTGCCCCTGCCATCTGCCTAGCAGTTCCACCATGTAGTTAACATCACTTACCTTTCTTACCACCTTGTAGGGACCCTCCCAAGCTGCTTGCAGCTTGTTGTTTCAGACAGGAATGAAAACCATTTCCTGCTGCCCCACAGCATACTCTCCAGCTCGAGCATTCCTGTCATACCACATCTTTTCTGTTGTTGGGCTTCTGCCAGGTTCTCCTGGGCCAAACCCATGAGTTCCCTGAGCCTTGTCCTGAGGTTTAGGACATATGCCACAACAGACTCCTTGTGAGACCCACATTCACCTTCCCACTCATCTCGAATTAAATCTAGAGGTCCCCTCACCCTATCCCCATACAGCAATTCAAAGGGTGAAAAACCTCTGGATTCCTGGGGAATCTCTCTGTAAGCAAACAACAGATGGGGCAAATATTTGTCCCACTCCCTCTTAAACTGATCTGCAAATGCCCATAGCATGGACTTGATTGTAGAGTTTAACCTCTCAACACAACCTGGGGATGGTAGGGGGTGGTCTTCATGGGCTTCACCCAACATAACTTCCACAGACAAGCCAGCAGGTCTGACATGAAATTGGCACCTCGGTCGGTCAGTATTTCTTTTGGGAAACCTACCCTGCTGAAAATCTCTAACAAAGCATTTGCCACCTTCTCTTCCTCAATGGAGGACAAAACCACTGCCTCAGGGTACCGTGTAGCATAATCCACTACGACTAGGATATACCTTTTCCCTGTGGAACTTGGGGTATTCAGAGGGCCCACAATATCCATAACTATCCTCTGAAATGGTTCCTCAATCACAGGCAAAGGCATCAAAGGAGCTCTCACCTTGTCTCCTGCCTTGCCTACCTTTTGGCACTGCTCACAGGTCCTGCAGTACCCTGTTACATCTCTGGAAATTCCAGGCCAATATAAATTTTGCATAATATGCCTCTTTGTATGTTTTATGCCCATATGACCTGCAAAGGGAATATCATGGGCTATGGCTAGAAGCGCCAGATGGTAGCCTCTAGGCACTACTAACTGCTGTACTCTCTCACCTTCTAGCCCTCCCTCAGGGGTCCACTCTCTGTACAGTAACCCTTTGTCTCAGTATACAGATTCCACCTTCCCTTGAGAATCAGGTGCCTAGCTAACTGCCTCAGTCCTTGCAATATAGGGTTTGAAAGCTGAGCCTATCTCAACTCTCTCCTTGTAACCCTTCCCAGCTCCCCTTCCACAGGAAGTCTGGCATCCTCTGACTGTGGTGCCTCACTTTCAGCCTGGGTACTACTACTCACCTCTACCTTTGCAGTTACCCTGTCCAAGGGAACATCAGTACCCACAAGCAGCTGTGGCTCACATTCAATCTCACTGCTACAGAGTAGCTTCCTCCCTGAAGTAACAACCTCAGCAGTCCTGGCTGCAAGTATGCAGTCTGTCTGGGTCTCCCCCAGGCTACCAGACCCACATGCTTGTCTCCTAGCCTGACCGTGCATAACTGCATAAGTACATGGTACTGCCTCATCCAAATCCTTCCCTCTCAGGACATCTGCAGGATGGTAGTTTAGTACTCCTGTTGTTTCAAGACAACCTACTATTGGCCTATTTTTCTTTCCCACTTACTGGATCCCTCACATTTGATTCCCCACCTTGCCTCTGTGGACACCTGTATGCCACTGGTTGCATTCAAAACATTTCACCCTAGGTCCTGGACTAGTGGCTTCCCCTGCTACTGGCAGATTCTGTGGTAGCAATCTGTGATGCTCACCATGGGTTTCTTTAGACCCATGAGCAGTACTGGGGTACCCTTTCCTATGCAGGGTTGCCCTGCTGGCCAGGTAAAGGTCTCCCTTCTTCCCCAACTCATCTGAAGTAGCACCTTGTCTATCAGCTAACCAGATCCTCATGTCCTCAGGCAAAGTGCTAAGGGCTTGTTCCCTCATCAAAAGGTCTGCCAGCCCTTCAAAAGTGATGACCTGACATCCACTCACTGAGCTATGAAAATAAATGCTCAGTTCAGCAACATATTCACACACACTTTCATCTGCTTTGCGTCTATGCTCACAAAACTTTTTCCTATACATTTCAGGTGTTAGCTTAAAACATTCTAGAAGACATTTTTTTACAGCAGTGTAATAAAAACATTCAATGTCACACATTTTAGACAAGGCATTTACAGCTTTACCATGGAGTGAGGGGGTCAGAAACCATACTCAGAAACTTTGGTCAACACTATACTGTTTGCATACCCTCTCAAACATATGAATGAAACTATCAAAATTATCCCCCGCTTTAAATTGCAGAAAAGAATTACTGACCTGTTGTGCTTTTGGGGTCCAGTTACTGCCTTCCCCATTACCTCCATGACTCTGGTGAAGAGTCAGCATTTCCCTCTTATGCCTCCTCTGACGCTCCTTTTCTTTGGCTTCTATCTCCAAATGCCTGGCCTCCAACTCGTCTCTTTAGCTCCAGCTGGATTTTTAAGTCCACTGCAGAAATGTTGAGCTGTCCATTCTCTGAGGATATTGTATCTCCACTTCAAGTCTGATTGTCCTTCACAGAAAGGTTGAGCTGTCCATTCTCAGAGGATATTGTATCTCCACTGCAAGTCTGATTGTCCTCCTGGATGCTGTTTTCTGATGCAGCTGTAACCAAGGCTGCAATCAGGTCTGCCTTAGTCAGGTTTCAATGCACCAATCCCCTAGCCTGGCACATCTCCACCAGCTGGCTCCTTGTCAGCTTTCCATACTCCTCTGCTGACATGCTGCCTGCTCACCCTGACTAACTAAGCTAACAAAAGAAATAAAACAATTGTGATCTGAACTCTGAGTATTCACTGCATGGCTGTTTTAGAGTACAAAACACCTTCAGGGATCACTGTACATAAGCTACAGGATTCACTCTACCCTCACCACTACAAGCCAATTAGTATTTGAAAACTAATTAATATGTGATGTGGATATCCACCACAAATGTGAAGTGGATCCTACCACTGCAAACCACATGTGACACCCGCGCCCTGGCCTAGCAATCAAGGAGCCTCAATCCTCACTACCAACACCAGAGAGGGTGTCCCATATAAAAGGAAAGGATAACAAATACACACAGTAAAGTACAATTTCCCTTAAGTACACACAGAGATCACAGTCAGTCTAGGGCTAGTTGCTCCCTTGCTCCCCAGGTCCCCAATAAGACTCCCCTCTGGCACAGCTATAGGGTCCAGATCTCAGCCTAGCTGGCAAGCTAACCTCCAGTACCCTCTCTGTCCAAGCAGTGCTTCATGTCCCTCCCCAAGTAGCTGACACACACCCACACTTTGAGATAAGTATTTTTACAACTTCACAGACACTCCTGGGGAAGGCTGACACAGATTCTCCAGCTGTGTCCCTTTACCCAGACTATATGGTAGTAATTACTGCCACCACCAGCTATTAATTATCAGCTACACAAAGGCCCTTAAAAGGGTACCCAATTATTACTGTGCAATATTATTATCCAATTGGTAATTGTGACTAATCAGTCAAGGCTTATTAGTGTGGCCTTGTACAATAAACTCTATAAATATGAAATGTACTCTAGAGCTTAACTTGTCTCTACACAAACCAGCCACAGGTAAAAGGTTTTTAAAATATTTAATAATAATTAATTAAAACGCAAGACAATATTACTAAACCACAGTGGTATTCAAGAGTTCAGAGATCACACAGAAACTTAAAATAATTCCGTAGTACAGTTCTGACATAATAGAAAAACACTTAGTCTAATCTTTATAGTCCTAGCTATTTTTACAAGAAAACACACTTCTAAGATAACTTACTTAAGACAACAGGCAGTGCTGAGGTTGGATATCAAGAAAAAATGCTTAATGATCTCTGGTTCTCACTGTTTAAACTGCTATTGCAGTTCTGATAAAACATTACATCATCTTTTTACACTTCCTAGTGTTCCCATTCCACACAGAAACTGCATTTACATTCTTTTACACTTGGAGTAATAAAGGACATTCCACATGTAAATTCTGGTCATTAACTTTAGCCTTAAAACAATAGGCAGGATGCTTACTCCAGACTCATCAACTCCAAATTCTAACTTCATAGGAACAGACATAAAGTAATTTTAATTTCAAATGACCAATAAGAAATGCTTGACTTAGTTTTCCTTACAGCAGATGGCAATGTTGCCACATTGTTAAAACAGCATTTCTTTACATTTAAGACACAAGCCTGTATTTTACATTTATATTTACAAATGTCAGAATTATGTATCAAATTATATTTGACTAGGCTGGCAGCCTTCACTCTTCTCTACCAGTCTTCACAGTGTGTATCTCTGAATTACTTTTGCTTTTTTAACAGACACAGCAAGCTGAAGAGGTGTGAGTGTGCATCTATGAATTATTTTCACTGGAGAGATTACTATTATTAGAGAAATGGCATCACTTTTTTTACTTAACAGAAACAGCAGGCTGAATATATATCTCTGAATTGCTAGTGTGTGTGTGTGTGTGCGTGTGTGTGTGCGTGTGTGTGTGTGTGTGTGTGTGTGTGTGTGTGTGTGTGTGTGTGTGTGTGTGTGTGTGTGTGTGTGTGTGTGTGTGCATGTGTGTGTGTGTGTGTGTGTGTGTGTGTGTGTGTGTGTGTGTGTGTGTGTGTGTGTGTGTGTAATGCCCCAGTTAGGTATAACTGGTGGCTAGGTTTACTCACACTCAAACTCTGTACCTTAGGTACAAGGAGTAAGAGCCTAAATTCTCTCCCCATACCACCACATGTGATTCAAGAAGTTAAGTCCATAGTTCTCATTTACAGAATGTCTGGAATGTCTGGCTCATACTTTTGGTCTGTTACTCTTAAAATTTGTGGTTTTCTGGCCACTCAGTGAGAACTGAATTTGCTAAATAATGATAACCATTTAGGTTTCAATCTTCATACATTTCAGGAAATGTATGGTAACACAAAACATTTTATTCCAGCAGCTTTTCTAAGATTATACAAGCAATGTTTAAAATGTGTCCCTGGTTTTGAGCCTTTGTCCCCCCCCCCCCAAATAAATTGTGGTTTTTTTACAGATTTCTTGTGCTGCATAGTTCTTCAGGAGGTAAGAAGTTTAGTGTTGCTTATGCCAAGTCTGTTTGTGTTGTTAGTAGCAAACAGGTAGAATACTTGCTTTTGATGCAGAAGGCTGTGGGTTCTACTCCCACTGTATATTGATGGATTGCTGATACTGTACTGTATTGTTCTTTTAAAGGGGTGGATGCTGCAGTCCTAAGAATGCCCTTTTTGCCATCAATACCTAGTAACTATGAACCTATCAGTTTGCCGTCCATTCCCTATTGCAATGTTGCTAGCTTAGCATTTTTTAATGTAACATAGGTAGTTTATTCCTCAAGGGCAACAGGCACTTTATTTGTAGATGAAACAATGAAACAAAAGTTGTTTGCAGCAACCTCTTCATTAGTTACAGATCTCTTTAATGTGGAATTATTTAGATGAATTTTGCTTCTGCAGAGATTGTGCATATTTACTGATACTGGTCGATTGTAGAAGTTTGAGTAGACTTTTATGATGGAAATGTTCTGAATTGGGCAGTTTTGTCATTATTGGTTCATGCAATTTGTTTCAATGCTTACTAGAAAAATGTTCAAAACAATACATTTAAAATACTCCCAACAAGTGTGCTGTATTATACAAGGAATATAATTGAATACAATCAGGAAGGTGTATCAAAGAACACATGTATGTTCCGTGTGCAAGGGGCCTATGATTTGAAAACAGCCCAAAGGTAATCTTTATCTGCCACTTGCCAGATGTACTTTCTTTGAATGTAGGTTTCAATGTTGTTTCAATGAATGTGAGATTCAAGGGCAGAGAAGTTTTAATGCGAAGTCTATTTTCATTGTGAGACTGTATTGCTTTGTTTAGCAGATGTCTATTAGTGTATGCACTATAAAATGTAAAATAAGTTTTAAATGAAATCCAAATAATCATTGTAGAAGTAAAGCATGCTCATTGGGAGGGTGGCTTAATGGTTAAGGTGTTTGCCTTACAAACACAAGGTGCAGGGTTTGAGTCTCACAAGGGATAATTGGCTAGGCTTAAAATGGCTCACAAGGGCAGTTAGCCTAGTACTAATCTATGAACCTATGAACCTTTTACAGTATTTATGGTAAATGGGGCAAAATAACCAAGTAATGAGACATTGGAATGGCTGCAGGGTGAGGACTCCATTTAACCATGATTTTGTGAGGGGAGAAGGGCGGCAAACTCAAAGACAGCCCCAGGAGGCACTCATTCTAGTACTCTACTGATCAGTAGGCCATGGAGAATGACTTTTGGAGGTCCTAGCAAACTATAATAATCTTTTGCTAAGATTAGAATATTGCCTACCATTAAATGCCCTACGTTTACCACAAAACCCACATACTGTAAGTCACAAAAAACAAAATCCTAAGGTTCATCATCTTCTCCCTTCCCAGTGAACATCATTGCTGCATATTTAAAAAAAATGGTTACCATTTACTACAGGGTCTGGGCTCTGGGTTCATATATTGGTTGTCTGTTTTTCAGTTTGCATTTGAAAGGTAGTATCTCACAATTCCACCGGAGCAGGTGGGTTACATAATTATATAAGCAAATTCTATGTTAATCAGCATACATATTTGTATCTATTTTTCATAGGCCTTTGTCCATATTTTTGATGTTTCCAAGTTGAGAGATATGAAGGGGTTGTAATGCAGACTTTTGGGAAATCTAAACTAGATGCATTAATGATGGGTCTTGTCCTACCCTGACTAAGTAGAACCTACTGGATATGTAGTTGCTGAACCAAGAAATTGGTGATGAACCAAAGTTTATGTAATATAAGGAGTATAGGGGGATGGAGTTGATAAATGTATAAAGACAGCACTGATAAAAGGCCCTAGTTGGTAAAAGTAAGTATATCTGTAATGGAAAGATGGACTGTTATAAATCCATGTTGGTCAGTTGACAGGAGACTGTATTTCTATAGATAAGCAGTTGTTTAGTTGTCATTAATTGCTTTTTCAATTAGCTTACCCAGATGCAGTGCTAGAGAAATAGGTCAGTAGCTTAATGGTTTTGCTAGTGCTTTCCTTTTGGGATCTAGGATTATAGCAGTTATTTTTCAGTATGAGAGAGATGGATGCTGTATAAGAAACATCTTGAATATATAGTACATTTAGTGAACAGAACAATCCCTGCATATTTTGAGAAATTATAGAAAACTATTTAAATGTCATGTGGGAGTTCAATTGAGTAGCACCTCAGGAATGGGTACCTACCAAAAGTATAATGCATTGTCTTGTAATTGCAGCTTTTATACGTTTATCTTGAAGAAATTACGTAGATAAATTTGACTGTGTAAATCCATATTCTGAAGCATCACTTCTATAGACTTCTTTTGCTGGTCAAGGAAAAGGGCAAATATATGATAAGGACAGCTCTAGAGACCCATCTTTACCTGTCCATAACTTCTCTTCCTAAGCCTTCAGTGTAACTAACTCAAAAGGTATAGTGTTTACTTTTGATGTCAGACAATCTGAAATCTGTGGGTTCTATTCCCACACCATGCACATGGATTAATTTTAAAGCCCCATTATTGCAATAAATAATACATTGTTATAACCTGAAGAACTTCAGTTCAATATATGGGATAATTTCTACTTTTATGGCAGTTTAAACAAAAGATCATAGCTATAAGCTGTTAACAAGGTGTTCCCTGTAGTCTGGGGTTTGATTCCCTCAGCCTCCATTTACCTCGGAGCAAATCATTTAACCAGATAGTGTTCTAGAGCAACTGGGAAATTGGGCTTGGATCCTCAGTAGTCTCCTGGACTGCATATCTAATAAGAACTTATAAAACTATGTGTAAAATACTGACTATGAATCAAATACATTATATAAAAAAGGAAGGTATGCATTCTAAAATTCAAAAATAATAAGGCTGAATGCACCATGTACCCCACAATGAAGATATGTAGAATATTTAATGAAAAACATAGCAAAATCATTTTCATACAAAACTTCTTCAGGCAATTATGCAAACATTTAAAACAACCCTCCTTATAAGGATGTAAATAGTCACATGTCCTATTACATGGTTAAAACTTCCCATTCAATGTTTTAAACCTGTTTGCTTTAAAACAGGTTAAAATAATACTTATAGCTTTTGTCATCCACATGCCATACTAGGGTTTTGGTAGATTTGTTCTTACTGCTATTTTAAGTTTCAGGTACCTGAGCTGATTCAGCCAAGCCTTAAGGGTGGTGATTTAATGAATCATACTGAAGTAGTTGAATTTGAATGGATTTTGAAATGTGAAGCTTTTAAATCTCCTGGTCATAGTGATACTTTGTCATTGGTAGTAAAGCATCATGTAAGATGTTAATTTGGATATACTGAATCCCTCCTGCAACAAACTGATGATTTGCAAGAATGTCTGGTTCCATCCACTGGGCCACCAGAGGATCGACAACCACTGCTATTAGCTATTGAGAAACATTGGCTGATGATGCTTGTCATAATTAGCCCTCTATGAGACCTTGTCAGCTCCTCTCTGGCCAACATCACATCCTGACCCTACCTAGTGTCATCCCCTTTCTTTTGTCATTCCCCTTACCATGTTTGAGGTCCAGCCTTTCCCATGACCATTTGTTCACTATCTATATATATGTGTATACAAACACCCCAGTTTGTCTGCACTGTTTCAGGTTTGCCTATCCCCCCCAAACTATCCTATACTCATGGTCATAGTGATATATTCAAACCTAGTTTTCCCCTTGAATACCTTACTATATCACTTCCCTCTCTCTCTGTATGGAAAAAAAAGTGTCTCTATCCCCACAGCAACTGAAACTTATTCTGCCTTACCACCCCTCACCTCGTACCTTCATATGTGTCCCCACATGTGTTTCCCTGTGGATGATTGCACCTCTTTTTGTAACATCTCATGCACCCCTTTTCTGCCCCATTTTGCTGCCGAGAACTGTGGTTGAATGATTCCAGTCACTACTGGTGATTACCCATATACTGTACTTGATACAATTCCAGTCACCATTGGTGATTACCCATATAAACTGTGGTTGAATGATTCCAGCCACCATTGGTGATTACTTATATACTGTACTTGATACAGTTCCAGTCACCATTGATGATTACCCATACACTGTGGTTGAATGATTCCAGTCACAGTTGGTGATTACCCATATACTGTACTTGATACAGTTCATGACACTTTGTGGCACTTCATACAACTGAACACCTACACTCAAGTTTCTGTGTTGTATTGCTCACACTACTGCAATATTGTAAGAATGCATTTCAACCTTACCATGACAGTGTCATAAACATTTATGAATCCATTCAGATTTACTAATATGTGATCTCTAACACCAGGCATGCTAGTAAAGAAATCCTGTACTCCCAGTATCAAGCATGCTCTGCTATACAGAGTAGCATGGCAGATGTGCAGTTTAACTGAGATAATACACTAAAGTACTGCTCAGTAGATCTGAGCTGAACAGGAATAATTGTTCTGTAGTACTGCCCACCTTCATCTACAGGAATGTTTTTCATGCTGTGTACTAGTGTTTATTTCTGCTTATGCTGCAACTGTATAATATTTTTTATGAATTCCACCATGTGTTTTAAATATTCATCAAGATGTCACTTTCAATAATTGATGCAAGCAGTCATAAATTTCACAAAAAAATCACATGCTGCTACCCAGACACCATCTCATAAAATAAATGCCATGCAGTACATATACTAACCATACAG